>NW_027494152.1:0-46499 GCF_021521415.1 Bidens hawaiensis | reverse complement strand
ACTGGGGAACGTTGATCACTTACGAGGTGATCAAGCATTGCAGAGGAATTTCTAAACTGCTCAAGTTTTCTGTTTAGTTCCACCACTTTCACCTGGTAGTCAGCTATCTGTTTATCCCTTTCAGAAATTAGTTTGGTTTTCTCTTCTAACACTTCATAGCTAAGATCAATTACTTGTATTTTTTCAGCTAGACTTGCTTTAAGACTTCTGATATCTTTTTCACTAGCCTTAATCTTTACTGAATAACTATTTTCTCTAGTTTTAGTGTAATGATGATCTTCTTTTAACGTTTTAAATTGAGTGTCCAAACTAACAAACTGATCAGTTAATGTTTTCAATTGTTCAGACAGATTTTCACATTGCATACAAGGGAGTTCAGAACTTACCTCAGAGAGCTGATCATTCACCTCTGCCATATAAGCTTGATCTTCTCTTGTCTCTCTGTCGCTTCCTTCAGTTTCGATGTTAACCAGGTTGGCCTGTTCGAACACTTCTTCAACTTGCAGATTCCAATTGTATCCCCCGTTCTGTCTGGATACCATCGCCCTATTCTCATTACTTCCCCCATTCGGTTGTGTTGGCCTGTTCTGACTACGTTCTACTCTTTCATTTGTGCATTCTTTAGCAAAGTGGCCATTCTGTTGACAGTTATAACACCGAACCTTTGACTTATCAAACCCTGGTCTTTCGCCAACGAACTTTCTACCAGTTTTCTTCATAAACCTTTTAACTCTTCTTACTATCATCGCCATCTGCCACTGCAGATCCATCTCTTCCAGATCATCAGCATCGATCTGATCATAATCTTCGTCTAAAGTTGCAGGGTCGACAATTTTACCTTTGATGTAATTTTCGTAAGAAACAATGAAAGATGCATAAAGAGCAAACTGCTGTTTAGCAGATTTAACACTCATGGGCATCTGAGAGTAGTTGTTGTTCGAAACATTTGAGGAACAACTACCAGTTGTTGCTTGAGGTTTAGAAGAGTTTGTTCCACCAGCTACGAAACACACATCACCATCCATGTTGAGAGTTACATGACCATCATGAGTTGAGTTAGAGCTCGAGTCTCCCTTTGAGTAGTAAGCAGATGATTCTGACTTTGAACTTGAACTTGAAGTAACTTTCGCAATATACATTCCCGGATCCTGAACCTGATCAATTGGTGTCTCTTTTCGAACCATGTTAAGTTCAAATGTTCGTAATTTATTGACTGCTGTTTCAAAGTCGATGTTTGCAAACTCTTTATCTTCTCTCATCAAGACAGTGTACATTTCCCATTTCGGTGGGAGAGCATCAAGAAGTTTTTCTACGATCTCTTCTTCTTTATAGTCAATTGAATAGTTTCTGAGTTCGATCATCAAGTGGTAATACCTTGTGATGATATCATCAAGTGACTCATTCTTCAAATACTTGAACACCGAGAATTGGGTTTTGAGTAGCTTAATCTTGGATGCACGTAATCCCCACATTACCTTCATATCGATTTTCAAGCGCTTCCCATAGCTCTCTGGCGGTTTTGTATTTCCTGAAGGTGTGGAGAATCTCTTGTGGAAGAGCCATTATTATCGCAGCATGAGCCTTGCTTTCTGCCTCATACATCTTCTTTTCTTCCTCTTCCATCTTATTGTACTTCTTAATTTGTTCACGACCCTCAAACATAGCCGTTGGTGGAATGTATCCATCTTGAATGCACACCCACATCTTAGCATCTTGATATTTAACATATTGTTCAAACCGATCTTTCCAAGCAACGAAATCGGTACCCTTAAGCATTTTCGGAGCCTTAGTAGCTGAACCTGCTTCCACCTCCATTTTCACCAGTTCCGTAATATTTATAGAAGTCATCTTTGGAAGAAATACGAACGAACACTCAAAGAAACCAAAATTTTTTTTATTATTTTGAACAGTACCAGTAGGCGAAGTTATTCTTAACTTCGCTTAAAAGTAACTTCGCTTGAATACTCAACTTCGTTGAAACTCTTAACTTCGCTTCCTTCTCAACTTCGCCAGATGTTAACTTCGCTTGATGACAACTTCGCTTAAGATAAGCGAACTTGTGAGGTAGGAGAAGTTAATGATAGCTTCGCTTAATCTTATATCTTCGCCTAAACCCTACAAACAGTGGCGGCAACTTCGCCTGATGAACACAACGTTTTTTCAGGTTTGATTTTAACGTATTGCGAGGTATCCGAAGGTGTAATGGGTTGTTTTTGATGGAGGGAGGTGAGTAGGACACAAAAACTCGGTATTTCAACGTAAACTCGTCCCGCGAATAGTCGAACGGAACGATTTCTACACCCGTGTGATAATCCCGAACCACACAATCACGAGCAAATGCTCTGATACCAATTGTAGGTTCCCAGCCGGATCTACACGGAAATATCTCGTTCTATGTAGGTGCGGAATCCCTACGTAAGACGATACGAGCGTAAAAGGCGATATACGTTAAACCCAAGCAAACACAAACACACGTTACAATACACAAAAGACACGTTGTATTGAAACTAATAACACGTGATATTCAATCACCAATTACACGTCCTTTTCCACCCTCTACAAAATAAGCCGTAGCCAAGCTTATATGGTTATCGACAACTTCGCCTAACAGACTAGGTGAAGTTGTTGATAACTTCGCTTGTCCACAAGTTCGCTTATATTAGGCGAACTTGTTAGACAAGTTAATTAAAACATCAATACAAATCAAACTAACACGATTACAGACACTAGATACTGAATTACTGGCATCATGTACCAACAAAAGGTATGTACTACGCGAAACATTGTTAATTTCCCAACAACATGGGTATGTACTTATATATTGACTTCAACTAAGCCATCTTAATTTCACATGCTGGTTTATAGGTGTATGAGTGTCGTTTGTGTGGGCATGACAAGCGTAACAAGGTGGCAAATGGTAAAGTTTATTGGTCACCGGTTCCACAACAGTTTCATGGTAAAGTAATACCGGAGGGTTGCTATAAAGTTAGTATTGATGGAGCCATAAAGGAATAAGCAATTATCCCATGTGAGGCAGGTGAAATTACGACTGTTGGCAACGCAATTGGTACTTTTATTGCTTGGCCAGAACACCTAATCTTATGTGACCAGGAGGTTTGTTCCCTTTTAACTTAACCGAACAAATATCTATGTTCTTTTTCATTTAGTTTAAAAAATGAACACTTGTGTTCGTTTATGTTCGTTTGTTTATAATCTAAACTAACGTAATTGAACAAAGATAAACAAACATAAACGAACTTCTCACCGAAAGGTTCACGAACAGTTAAACGAATGTTTGGTATGTATGTATGCATACTATTTTGTTCTATTCAATTACAAAATACGACATTAATTATACATATTTTTTTTTCATATTCTGTTGTTCCAGCTACCACCACTCCCGTCCTCAAAAGAACCAGATAGCACTGGCAAGAAGGCAAAGGCAAAGTACACAACGATAGACCGGGTGACCGAACAAAAGACAGGGAGCAGTGCCAAGAAAACCGACGCCTTAGCTAGTATATAGGTAGTCGTTATTTTTGTATTTTATAAGATATTTTGCATATACATTTGCTTAAGTGAATATTATTGCTAATATAATAATTTTGTTTTGTTCCTTATAGCTGTTTTATATTACTGCGCAAAAAATAAAAATAATTATATATTGCTTAATTACACACAATTTGGCCACATAGAACATATTAAATAGGTGTGGCCAAAAGTAAGACAATATCCACACCTGAAATTACAAAAATTAGAGTCTATAAATGACCATTAGCCACAACAACCTCCAGTCACGATAAATACAATGGCCACACCACAAACACAAACTACAAAAGAGTGTTTGAGTGGCAACTTCACATTTTTAGCCACATTGACAACAACCTCCGGTGTCTATATGATATTATTAGCCACACAGTACCTCACTATGTGTGACGAAAAGTTTGACAATAGCCACACTTTAAATTAAGAAAAGCATTATGTGTGAAAAACTCTAAGACAATGGCCACACCACAAACTACAAAAGAGTTTTTGACTAGCAAGTTCACATTTTCAGCCACATTGACAACACCCTCCAGTGTCTATATGATATTTTTAGCCACACAGTACCTCACTATGTGTGATGAAAAGTTTGACAATAGCCACACTTAAAATTAGGAAAAGCATTATGTGTGACAAATGGTAAGACAATGGCCACACCACAAACTACAAAAGAGTTTTTGACTAGCAAGTTTACATTTTTAGCCACATTGACAACAGCCTCCAGTGTCTATATGATGTTTTTAGCCACACAATAGCTCACTATGTGTGACAAAAAGTTTGACAATAGCCACTCTTTAAATTAGGAAAAGCAATATGTGTGACAAACTGTAAGACAATGGCCACACCACAAACTACAAAAGAGTTTTTGACTAGCAAGTTCACATTTTAGCCACATTTACAATAACTTCTAGTGTCTATAAGATATTATTAGCCACACAGTACTTCACTATGTGTGACGAAAATTTTTACAATAGCCACACTTTATATTAGGAAAAACATTTTTGTGTGACAAACGGTAAGACAATGATCACACTATAATCTACAAAGGAGTTTTTGAGTGGCAAGTAAACAAATTTAGCCACTTTTAATGTAATAGCTAGTGTCTATATCATATAATTAGCCACCGTATTATTAAATTTAAGTGGCCATTTCTTTGCTATATTTACACGGTATAGGTCACAATGTAATCTTAACACAACCCTATTGGCCACATTAATATAAAATTCATGTGGCTGAAACATAAATTCATGTGGCTATATAGATGTAATGGTCACTTTTAGTAAATTGACATGTGGCCATTTTCTACCATTTAGCCACACTTATTGGAGAGTCTTCTTGATGGCCAGCAACTAATGCCTGTACCCTTTAGCCACACTTATTACCACATAAGGCCACTAAAAACTTTGTGTGGCCATATCATACCCACGGGGTCGCGACCTTTGGCATCATATGTCCTGAACCAAATGTGTGTGGATAAAGGCCTACGGCCACACTTTTTCCGTGTGGCCGAAGGTCAATTTTCACGTAGTGTTTGTTTTACAAATATTACTATACTACAAAAAGTTAACTAATTCACCATTTTTTAAGTCTTTGATGATTGCGACAAGCTTAACTTTAAATAGCCTACACATGATGTCAGGCCTGTCTTCAGGATTAATGGTGGTATTATTAAGAAACCTTTTGACTTCATGCCATTTAGGATTGCATGCAATAGTTATGAAAAAAATCTGGATATCCATACCACCTACAAACCTTTTGACTTCAGGCCATTTAGGATTGCATGCCATAGTTATGTATCGAGAACCTCCGGTAAAAGAATACGGTTATATCACACGTTGAACAATGCTGGACATGTCTTGGTTGCCGATGTTTTTTAAGTTATGAAGATTCTCGTATGACTCACATCTAAGAACCTTTTGTTGGTTACGTATGTAGTTGAGTCTTTCGGTTTCAATCATTGTGTATATATCAACTAAATTTTGTTGATAGAGTCTTCTTCCATTCGGAGTTAATGAGAAAGTATTTGGTCTATCTTGCTTTCTATAGGCAAAAACTTCTCTCATGGTGCAGTTTGGCCGTTTGCTTTTTTGTAAGCTTCTATAATCTTTTTGAAGGATTTCAACCCTGTAAAAATCATCGCCATAAGGATAGAGAAGTGGATATTGAAGAGGGACGTATAAAGGATGCAATTCACTTATATGCTTTAGTTTTCCTGTTTGAGTTTCAACAATAATGTCTCGAGGCTCAATATTACCAATATCACCAACAATCAACGTAGCAACTTCAGAAGAAGTCGGTAAGTTGTATGTTCTTCTGTCTTGTTGTCTTCTTCCAATAAGACGTAACTTAAGGTTAACATGAGGATTTTCTTGAAAACGATCTCTTGCCATCCTATAAGATTTCACCAGATCATTATGAGAATATAACATATGTTGTAGATCCTTTATTATCTCAAGATCAAGAAAGTCAAAACTTCTTGTAGATTGCTTTTTTGATTCTCTGGTAGGAATAAGAGTATTTGTTTGCCAACATTAAAAACCTGACTTGATGTAAAACTTGTAAAAATAATTAATTAAAGGTGTTAATACGTACCTAAATAAGCTTTGTCTATTTGAGACTTTGTTTTCTATATGATATATTTATAGTTGTGAAAACTTGGGTTTTGAACCATTTTCCGGCGGAAGACTTCCAATAGAATGGTAATTCTATCCGCTAATCCTAAACACGAATGGAGCGTTACCTCTATTAATGGAGGAATCAACCTTTCCACACATTTATGTAAACATGAACATAGAATTGTAGCGTCGAATGTTCTTTAAGAAAAACTTGCTTTTAGGACCAACATTGCTAAATAGATCTTTGTAAGCTGGTGGAGCATCTTTAAATTCAGGTAGCTCAACCTTACCGTAACCACAACATAGGAAATAAGTTGTTTTTCCTTCTTTTTGTTTTCCTCTTCCACCCTCGTTTTTCCACAATTTTGCATGACATAATTCACAGATGAGATTCTGATCACCGTGACCCAAGTAATCTGTATGTTAAATTAAGTGGTGGTCAACAAATGCATCTTCATAATAGTTATTAATTTGAATAGTTGTTTTATAAGTACCTTTAGAGATGCCTTTGAATGGGTCTTTAACCACATTTTCTACATTAGCTTTTTCATCTTCATCGGACATCAAGTCAAGCATAGGAATAGGATTAGTAATCCGCGACTTACTAATTTTCGCTTTCCTGATGATAACTTTGTTAAAGAAGTCGATGTATGATTGGTTGATGTCATGATAGGTGAAGAAATATAAACTCAATGAGTATCACATAATGGGGTAGACCTGTTGTTTTTGGAAGTAGATGCCCCTGGAAAAAAAATAAGATTTAAAAAATGATAACATGTGTAAGTTGATAATAATTGATAATATTGCTTCTTTTTAAAATATTATGAATTACCAGTAAACTGGTATCTTACCATTATTGATATCACCAAAAGAAGTTGGATTCTTTATAGTGGAATGAAAATTATGCAAACTTTGATTTGTAAACACTGTATTTGGTGTCATATTTTCATTGCCTTTTGCAATTAATCATGAATTTTTTATGACGAAAATTGTTTATTAGGAGCAATATTAGATCTCCTACTATCTAGAAGTAGCTTTCTTGATTTCCTTGCCTCTGAAGCATTTTCTTACGAATGTCACTTGAAGATAAAGCAGTTATTTTCATGCCCCCTACAAAAAAAATTGTTAAAACGTTGTTCTAGGCGGACAACTGTGAAATTTTGATGAATTATAAAACTAAGCGTTATATAATACAAATGGAAGTCTTACAATTTGAAGCATGATCGGTGACATGCGCTTTAGTGGAAGATGCACTTTGAGAGTGTTTCTTTTATACATTTCCTTGTATATTTATAGAGCGTAAATATAAGTATAATAACCAGATTTACAAAGTTAAAAACAACTATATAACGTTATTTATTGAGTTTGTAATATGGAGTTAAGTTCAATTGTTTTGGTAGTATGAGTAGTTTAAAATTAAACATACAATCTTACTGGGCACTTAGATTTTAAAACTTAAAATTCATGGCATTGACGTAAAGACTTAAAAAAAACAATGTGAAACCAAAACGATTACCAGTTTAGGCGGACTGAAACTTATAGGACTGTGATCGATGAATTACTTACTTGTATAATATTGGATTTCCTGTTATCCAGATCTAGCTTCATGAATTTTAGTGCCTCTGAAGCATTTCCATAACGAACGTTGTTTACATAAACTGTCATAATGAAAAAAAAAAGATTACAAGAAATATATTATTAGATGATGAATTAAGTTCAAAACGGGAATTACGTAAATATATTTACCATTAGAAACGTCAAATAAAGCAGTTCTTTGCATGTCCCCAACAAAAAAATAATAACCGGTAAAATGTAGTTTTACGTGGACAAATATGAATTATATGAGTTATAAAAGTAATAGTAATATAATACAAATATAGAAATCCTACCAATTGAAGCATCACCGGTGACAGACGCTTTTGAGGAAGATGCACTTTGTGGGGTTTTCCTTTGAGACATTTCCTTGTAAGTTTACAGGATGATAATATAATTAAATTCCACAGTAGGTTGAATTGAGTAAATAATATTATCAGAAAGTTTAAGTAATACATTAATGTTATTTTTAATATATCTAATTATGCATTATTATAATTTATATGCTCGAATTCAACATAGATGTCATACTTATTTAATCCATAAAGTATTTACAATGAAATATAAAACATGACTAAATAATAGTAAAAGAGTTAAAACGTTATACATGAAAGTATAAAAGTTATGTATATATAACATATATTCTGTTTGTGTCTTGTGTAGAAAAATTAGTTGTAGTTAAAGATAAACTTTTGTTTGTGTTTTTCTAAGAACAAAACTTTGAATATTATATTAATGGTGCAAGATAAGAAAATTCAATCGTGAAATCATACTCATGACCGCTTTTGACGTTTTCTAGTTGAATCATCAACACTGTTGTAAATAATGAGCAACGAATTACTTACTTGAATGTCGAACTTTGGTATAGTATACTACGATAAAAGATCACACCCGGTAGTGAAGAGCCTTGTTGAAAACCTTGTTTCTTTTGATTTCACAGAAGTTAGTTGGTATGATAAACGAAATGTATGTTTAAATATCCACACCATAGTTTCTCTTTTGATAATTATTAAATTAGTTGTGTATAATTAAGATGTGAAATAATAAGATACTAAAATTATAATTATAATATACATTTATGGTTGGTATTTAAAACATTGAAAGTCAATTGGAATAATAGTTGAGTATAATTAGGATGTGAAATGGTAACATACTAAAATTATTATACATATTTATAGTTGGTATTGAAATAAAATATTTAAATTTAGTAAAATAGTTTACAAATTGAAGTGATGCTCAATTTACATCAACGTTAATTGAAATTGTGATTGTCTATTGTAGTTGATAGTATAATTAAAATTGTAATTAATTGAGTAACTAAATTTCTTTTTAATTTGATTTATGGATATAAATTGGAAATATATAGTATTCCGGAAAATTATTATGGAATGGTGCATATACTAATTCGAAATTGTTTATAAAGTTATTATTTTTCGATTAAAGATCTTCTCAATTATCATAAAGACAAGTAGGGTGTGCATGTTTAGGGTCGGCCCGAAATTAACCGAAGAACCGACCCGAATTTACCTGAACCCAGACCGACCCTATATTATGCTTGTTAGTATCGGTCCTCAGTTTCTTGGAAAATCGGTCTTGGGTCGGTCTCGGGTATTATACCTCGAAAATATGTAGAAAACCCACCGCCTAATGTTAAAAGAAGAAGAAAAACTCAACATAGGCCATAACCTAAAGAAACAGATGCATCCGTTTTCAACCATGTTGAATGGGTTTAGATTTGAATTTCTTTTGTTTGATTTTGATAATCAGCTTTGTTCTTCTTTCTTGGGTTACCGTCAACAAAACAACCGATAAAAGTGAAAAAAGGAAACCTAGAAGGTGATGCATTATATGTGAAGACAGGCTTAAAGTTGTGTATAGCAAGATCAACTCTTATAATATAATTGTAATATCCCGTTACCAGTGCCCTACTTTGGAAGTTGGATTTAATCATTAACATAGTTCCAAATATCATAGTTAGTAAAAACATTCGCAGAATATTAGAACTTTCATTAACGGTACACGTAAATTCATGATTTGTATTAAACAAACATCTCATCTTTCAAAATTTAAAAACATTAATTAATAAACGTCTTGAGTCTTCAGATGCCAACCTCTTATTCATTTGCATGTATTCCCCTCAAGCGAGCTGCTTCATCCTACTCACATGCGTGCATACTAAAAGTCAGTTACGCTAAGTGAGTTCTAGTTTATCATACCACATACAGTACGTTCATAACTACTTACTTTCACACATACGTCATACTTTCATACTTCGTTCATAATATATATACTTACCTTCATACTTTATTCTAAACTCTACTTTACATTATTCTATTTTGCCTCGGATATTATTAGGGTCCGTCCCTTTTCTGCCTCGGATATTATTAGGGTATTATTAGGGCTCAGTCCCTTTCCGCCTCGAGTATTATTAGGGCACGGTCCCTTTTCTGCCTCGAATATTGTTAGGGTTCGGTCCCTTTCTTCGGTACCTAACCATCTCTTACATTCATTCATAACATACATACATATCATTCATACATTATACACAGCATTCATATCCATAACTATAACTTGCCAGTACATGCAATATCCGAAGATCATTCACGTAACGACAAGAAATCATTCATACCTTTCACATATAACACATATGGCATACACTTATCACTTAGGATAAGTGTATTAACAATTCACATCAACTATGCATACAGCCCCGAAAACATAACAAAGAATGGGGCTAGAAACTCACCTGGATCTTATTCCTTTCTCCGTTAATAGTTAATCCCTTCTTTAATTGAGCTCTGCTAACTATATATAAGTTACATGTATCAATACTCATCCTATTTGTATTTCAGCCAAAAATGGCTAAGTCTGGTGTAAACTAATGATATAGTATTTGATTACTTTTACTTAGTTTTATTCTCATCCTTATATCCTAATGTATAGGCATACAACGTATTTAGTTATATTAGTATTCTTTCTTATTGTATCTAAGTCTTTCATTGTATACTAGCAAGTATATGAATCACATGAATAGACGTGTATTGTATACAATTGCTTGTAGGTATTCGAGTTCCTTGTTGTAACCGAATGTATGTGTAAGCGAGCTTATCATGTAACCTCATGTACTCGATGTACTCGAGGGTACGCCACGTATACCATGACCACACAATGTAACCGAAGGTACTTGAATGCGAATCTTGGTGCAATCGGGTCCTTGAAACCAACATGCATGTATGCGAGTCCCTTAGATGTACTCGGGTTTCCCTAATGTAATCGAGTATAAGGGAGTACCCGGATAACATAGTATAAGCGAATAAAGGCTTGTAATCGAGCATAAAGGTTGTATGCGACCCTTATGTATTCAAATCTTTGTTTGTAATCGAGTTTAAATATAAGCGAGTTATACATGTACACGAGCCGATGTATGCGGGTTATAAGTAATCAAGTTCATGTGTGTAGAAGCAATCACGTTGAAAGTGATCGAAGTTATATATGGAAAGTAAGAGAGTACTAAAGTAATCGATTGATCCAATGTAAGTGATATCAAAGTGATCAAGTGTATGTATGCGGGTCAATTGTGATCGATCCTTAGTGTATGCGAGTCTAATGTGACCGGCTCAATGTATGCGAATATGGATTTTGTATGCGACTACAATTGTATGCGAACCTCTTTGTAATCGAGTTGGCTAGATTGTAATCGAATTTGCAAGCAAGCGAGTATCCATAATGTAATCGACTCTCATTGTATTCGAACCAGATTGTAATTGTAGGAACCAAGTAATCGAGTCTCTTGTGTAACCAAATGACAGAATGTAAGCGATTTTCATGTAATCGATCAAAATTGTATTCGGCTGGATTGTAATCGGGTTTATATGAGCTGCACCTATGCTCACGCAAATTCGTAACCCTTTTTGGTATTTTTACGCCATTAACGCACCCATTTTGCCCCATATGCCCTTGTTATGGTTTGGTATTAATCCATGGAGGTTTACTTAATCTCTTCCGGCCAAAGCTTGACCCGAGAGTCCATAAAGTTTGAACCTTTATGGCTAGAAACGTTTAAGCTAGATCCAGGGTTCCTTAAACGAGCCGTTCATGTCCATAAGTTCGTTAAGTTCATTTTTAACATCAAGTTTGCTACTTTAAGGTTCGTTTATACCCGATCTACTTTATGTTTAAGTTTCAAGGCCAACCGTTCATTTTGACATAAACTTTAAGATCAAGAACATACCTTTACTTGTTCGTTTGGTCTCGGTTAGCTTGGTTGTGAACTCTAGATCTTGTGTATATCTTGTATAACAAAGATCTATCAAAACCCAACGTTTGTTTGATCTCGAATCTCCCTCTTCTCTCTCTCAGCCGTATTTATAGTAATATGTGTGTGTTTTTGAGTGTGTGTAGAGAATAAGATGGAAAGAATGAGGATTTAGGGTTTTAGGGAGGTTTAATGGAGTATTTATACCCTTTAAAGCCCATGGACCTAAGGTCCATCTCATCCCTTAATCCATCTTAATTATTCCAAGTTCATATTCTTTTCTTCTATTTATTCCAATTAAATATTTACACACAATAACTAAACACGATTTTGTTTATTTAATATTATAATTTTTAGGATGCTACAATAATGTACAATATGTTAAAGCTCTTTCAATTGGTTTTTGAACTTTTTGACCTGGAAAGGTAATATCTTACTCCTCTAATAAAAGACTACCACTAAGTGCCACTTGTCAAACTCTCATCAATTCTTAGATTTTTTAACCCATTTTTCAAATATGAATCCTATGGGTCATTACGCACCCTGTTTAATGTAATTCGGATATGTATCTTTTATTCCTTTCTAAACCCTAAATCACAAAACTCTCCCAACTCCATCATCCATCCCCCCTCTCCATGGTCGCTGAATACTATTATTGCCCTCCACGACCGCCACTACCACCACTGCCCACACCGCCACTCCACGACCTCTTTCCGGTTTCCACACATCCATCCATCCATCGATCGAAAACTCTCCTTCAACGCCAAAAATGAATACCGGACCCGGACTCTTCTCCGATATCGGCAAGAAAGCCAAAGGTTATTTCAATTCGATTCACTGTTAAATGCATATTCAATTCAATTCGTCCTGATTAATATGTTTGTTTGACCTAATTAATTAATTTTTGCATCTGTTATGTTTTGTGTTAGATCTGTTAACGAGGGATTACATAACGGATCAGAAGTTTTCTGTCTCCACCGTCAGTGCCACCGGCGTTGTATGTATCTCTGTCTCTTTTTCTAACCTTATATTTTATCTCTGTCTCTTTTTTTTTCTTTAACAATCCATTTTCCAGTAATTGTTTTAAGAGTAGATTCCAATTGCTTAATGTAAATTATCCAACTAGATGAGTAACATATGATTGTGCAATATTCAATTAGATGTTTTTCAATGTTGTAAAATGTGGTCTTCTGTTAATATCTTTTGAAGCTGCTTTGTGGGATCCACTTTGAATCATTTTCACTTGATAAGAATAGCTCTGCTGCTTGTGGCCATCCTGTTTGCAATACATCCTGGAAAGGTTTATTTTTTTAAAAAAAAATCCATGTATTAGCTGATTTTTAGTGAAAAGCTTGCATGTAACATCCTAAAATTTTAAGGTTGAATAAAGAAAGTTATGTTTAGTGATTTCGCGTTATTGATTATTTAATATCGAGTAAGGAGCGGATCATGGACTTAGATTAATTGAGATGGGTTAAATGAGAATGGGCCTTAGGTCCATGGGCTTAAGGGATATAAATATCCCTTAAACCCTAAAACATCACTCATTCCATCTTATTCTCTAACACTCCAAAACACACCCACACCACACACACCGCCGGCGGCCGAGGGAGAGGAACGAGCGTGATCCGAGAGAGAGTGAGCGATTAGTTGTGATTAAACAAGTTAAACGAGATCCAAACAAGCACAAAAAGGTATGATTCTTGATCTTTGAAGTTTAAAGATCCAAGCTTTATAGTGTTTATACGACCGAAAACGGTTGGGGAGCGTAGTGGGTGATGTCGAACCATAACAAGGGTGTTAAAATCGCCAAAAATGCTTGATAGAAACCAAACAGCGGCTGAACTGGGCAACTTCGCCTTCAAATCGATAACTGCGCATTCAAAGCGATAACTTCGCCTTCAAAGCGATAACTTCGCCTGAGGCCAAGTTCGCCTAATTGATAACTTCGCTTACGGCCAAGTTCGCCTAACTGGTAACTTCGCCTGAGGCCAAGTTCGCTTAATTGATAACTTCGCTTACGGCCAAGTTCGCCTAACTGGTAACTTCGCCTGAGGCCAAGTTCTCCTAATTGATAACTTCGCTTACGGCCAAGTTCGCCTAACTGATAACTTCGCCTAAAGCTAAGTTCGCTTAAGGTTTAACTTCGCTTAAAGCTAAGTTCGCCTAAGGTTTAACTTCGCTTAAAGTCAAGTTCGATTAGGAAATAAATTAAAAACCTAATGAAAAATGTGTCAAGTTCGACCCCAGCCAGGGGCTCTGCCCCTTGGACCCTGCTAGGGGCTGCCGCCCCTAGACCCCGCTGCCAGGGGCGTTGCCCCCGGACCCCCGTTCGTTGTGGGTCATATAAAGATAGAAATGCAATATGAGAAGCAATAGTTAATTGATATGTATACTTGTTATACAGTCAGCCGTGCACAACTGAAGAAAGGGATTACGATTAACGGTGAACGTAACCGTGTTCAGGTGAGTTTCTATCCCCATTCCTTGTTATGTTTTCGGGGCTGTGTGCATACTCGATGTGTTGTTAATACATTTATCTTAAGTGATAAGTGCATGCCATATGTGATATATGTGATATGTATGAATGATTGCTTGATGGTACGTGAACGATCTTCGGATATTGCACGTACCGTCAGGTTGTAACGCTATGTATATGGTAAGTATGATATGTATGCTTATGTATGAACGTAATAAAGTTAATAAAAGAAGGAAAGGGTGGTTGTATGGTTGTATGGTTACGAAAAGGGTACCGAGCCCTAATAATACTCGAGGTATGATGTATGGTTGTATGGTAACAAAGAGGGAATCGAACCCTACTAATATTTGAGAACTAGGGACCAGACCCTTATAATATCTGTGATGTTAGGGACCAGACCCTTATAATATCTGTGATGTTAGGGACCAGACCCTTATAATATCTGTGAGGTTATAGGGCGAAAGGCTCTTTAAAACGTATGATTATGTATGTAAAGAAAGTACGAAGGTAAGAATGAAAGTATATGCACTTAGGTGTGTATGAAAGAAAGTTAAGAGGTTAAGTATGAAATGTAAGAATGTATTGTATGATTATGTGATTAACTAGAACTCACTCAGCGTAGCTGACTTTTAGTATGCATGCAGGTGAGTAGGATGAGACAGCTCGCTTGAGGAGACACGTGGCACTGAATAAGAGGCTGGCATCGAAAGACTCAAGACGTTTAAGTTTAATGTTTCGTTTATTTTGAAAGACGAAATGATGTTTTAAGACAAGACGTGTTTTGTTATGAAATGTTTTATGAAAGTTTTTAAATTCCGTGAATGTTTTAATTAACTCTGATAGTTAGAACTGCGTTCATGAGTAAATCCAACACGAAAGTAGGGTTACCGGTGACGGGGCCTTACATTGCATTTTTAATAAAGTTTTATCTTTCTATCATTTTGTTATAGCTTACATCAGTACATCTATCAGTGATGGTCCTGGATGCTTGACATTAAGATGTCCCGCTCCATCATGTGGTGCTGCTGTCGGTGTGGACATGGTCAACATGTTGACTTCAGACGAAGATAAAAATAAATATTGACGTTACCTTCTCAGATCTTATATTGAGGATAGCAAAAAGGTATACATTTACTTTAAACTGTTAGTAGCTTGTGTCCTTTCTTCGTGGCTCCTTTAATTTAGGATTTTTTTCATATATTTATTTTTTTTATAGACAAAATGGTGTCCTGCTCCGGGCTGTGACCATGCAATTGAGTTTGAACTTCGAAGTGGAAGCCATGAGGTGATGTTTCATTGCTCATTTTGTTGGAATGTGAGTATTATAATGTTAATCTATGTTCTTGCTTCATAAACTAAACAGTTTTTCATTTAATATTTATCGCAGTGTACAGAAGAAGCTCATCGACCGGTGGATCTCAGTTACTATGTCCAAGTGGATGATGAAAAATAGCGCGAACTCTTAAAATATTAATTGATAAATGCTACGTAATGCCATGAAGAAGCATATGTGCATTCACTAAATTTTTATCAAGTAAGTTGTTTTTTTTTATTTGTTGGGAAATTCGATTTGTAATGTTAAGTATAAATAATAATTAAAAAAATAAAGATATTTTTTAGGAATTTTTTCATATATTTATTTTTTTATAGACAAAATGGTGTCCTGCTCCGGGCTGTGACCATGCAATTGAGTTTGAACTTCGAAGTGGAAGCTATGAGGTGACGTGTCATTGCTCATTTTGTTGGAAAGTGAGTATTATAATGTTAACCTATGTTCTTGCCTCATAAACTATACAGTTTTTCATTTAATATTTATTGCAGTGTACAAAAGAAGCTCATCGACCATTGGATCTCGATTACTGTGTCCAAGTGGATGATGAAAAATAGCGCGGACTCTGAAAATATTAATTGATAAATGCTACGTAATGCCATGAAGAACCAGATGCGCATTCACTAAATTTTTATCAAGTAAGTTTTTTATTTTTTTTTATTTTTTTTGTGTAATTCCGATTTGTAATGTTAAGTTTTAAATAAAAAAGTCAATGTATTTTAGATTACGATTAAAATGTTGTTTTTATTATAATTTTTCATTATGCATAGTCAATCAAATTATAAACTCATTTTAACAAGAATTGTGAGTGGTCAAACTCATAGGACTTTAGGAAATAAATTCAAATTAGAAACTCATTTTAACCAAAAATAAAGATATCTTTAGGAAATATTTCGGTTTTTTTAAATAGTATAACCAATTTTTATTTTAAACAGAATTAAATAAAATCCTATAATTGAATATTGCCAAATATAAAACTTAACAACTCCCACTAATTTGAAGGGTGGTTTTAATATCTCTAAATTTCAATATAATTCGTTATATTATGTGTTATATAGATATTATGTAGTCTCAAACAAATACAACAGATTATTAGGTTACGTTTAAAATGTTATTTTATTATAATTTTTCTTAATTTTAGTCAAACAAATTAGAAACTCATTTTAGGTGGGTATATGAGTGGTCAAACTCATATGACTTTAGGAAATAAATTCAAATTAGAAACTCATTTAAACCAAAAATAAACATATTTTTAGGAAATAATTTCGTTTTTTAAATTAAAAACTCATTTTTAATCAAAAATGAAGATTTTTTAGGAAACAGTTTCAAATTACTTTTAAAAGGTATATCACATAATATCAAATTTAACAAATCACACTATTTCCGGTTTCAATATCTTTAATTTTAATAAAGTCGTTATATTTACATTATGTATATCGGTTTTTTTATATGTTATCTTTTTTAGAAAATGATGTAGTCTAAAAGAATTACAACATCAAAATTTAAGGTTTTTTTTATCAATCAGTTTCAGCTATTTTAAATTAATATATTTAATAAAATATTAAGATATTTTTTAGGAAAAATTCAAATAACTTTTTAGAAAAGAATTTCAAATTAATTTAAAAAAGTCAATGTATTTTAGGTTACGTTTAAAATGTTGTTTTTATTATAATTTTTCATTATGCATAGTCAATCAAATTATAAACTCATTTTAACAAAAATTATGAGTGGTCAAACTCATAGGACTTTAGGAAATAAATTCAAATTGGAAACTCATTTTAACCAAAAATATAATTATTTTTAGCAAATATTTCGTTTTTTTTTTAAATAGTATAACCAATTTTGAGTTTAAACAGAATTAAATAAAATCCTATAATTGAATATTGCCAAATATAAAACTTAACAACTCCCACTAATTTGGGTTTCAATATCTCTAAATTTCAATATAATTCGTTATATTATGTGTTATTATGTAGGATCAAACAAATACAACAGATTATATTTTGTTAAATTATTAGGTTACGTTTAAAATGTTGTCTTTATTATAATTTTTCTTAATTTTACTCAAACAAATTAGAAACTCATTTTAGGTAGGTATATGAGTGGTCAAACTCATATGACTTTAGGAAATAAATTCAAATTAGAAACTCATATTAACCAAACATAAACATATTTTTAGGAAATAATTACGTTTTTTAAATTACAAACTCATTTTTAACCAAAAATGAAGATTTTTAGTAAAAAAGTTTCAAATAACTTTAAAAAGGTATATCACATAATATCAAATTTAACAAATCACACTATTTCCGGTTTCAATATCTTTAATTTTAATAAATTCATTATATTGACATTATGTATATCGGTTTTTTTATATGCTATGTTTTTTAGAAAATGATGTAGTCTAAAAGAAATACAACATCAAATATTTAAGGGTTTTTTTATCAATCAGAATCTTTAGCCCAAAATTGTCTACGAGTTAAGGTGAATATCAAATTTTCAGAGTTTAAACAGAATTAAATAAAATCCTATAACTACTCAATTATAACAAAAATCCTATAACTAATGCTTATACATGAAATATTCTTTAAATTGTTTAAATTTCAATATAATAGTATAACCAATCGTATAACTAATCTACAGATACAACTAAAATTTTCAATAATATTTCATAATTTTGTAATATTTCGAATAAAATTGGGAATTTTTTTCCTTATTCCAAATATAACTTTACCAAGATTAATTGAAGATAACTATGAAAACCTACAATTAAGGAATAAAATTGTCAACTTTTTTTTTCAAAATATCCCGTATTTTTAGTCTTCTTCAATTATCCCATAATTTTAGGGGAATAATTAAAAAATGTTTTAAAAATAACATTCCTTATTTAATATTTTCAACACTATATATATCACACAACCTTATGTCATCTACTATCTCACACACTCACAAAAACCAACTTCAGAACAACTATGGCAAACAACAGGTTAGTATGTTTTTTTTTCATATTCTTCCTATTTGCATTCCTTATATATTACTTTCAACTATTTCATATGCTTATATGATTGTTAATTTCAATACAGATCGGTCGGTGACAAGAAAATTATTATGCTGAATCAACTTCCCTCATCAAAGGACTGTATGGAAGACTCAATCATCAAAGTGCGTGTGATCCGACTTTGGGAAAATCATATTCTTGATAAACCCGAGCAACTAATCTTAATGGACATGGTCTTAATTAATGAGAGGTATGTTATGTTATGTGTTTACATATATATGTGTTAGTTTCATTATATTTTCATTTATATTGCCTTTATAAATTGATATTAATTCATTTTATATGCTAGGGAAACATGGTCCATGGAAGCATACTTAAAAAATTTATATACAAGTTTGAGAGATATTTAGCTGAAAATGCATGTTACATCATAAAGAATGTTTCGGTTGGTGACTACGGTACTAAATACAAGTATGTGGATAATGACAAAAAGGTCAATCTCTTCCTCAAGTCAATTGTTACACCTTGTGAAGATTTTGGTGGCGATTTACATGGATTCAAGTTTCAAAGCATTTTAATCTTATTGACATGGTTACTAAACCGAACACCATTGTTGGTAAGTATTATGTTACTAAAAAATATATACATTTGAATGATTTATTATTATTATTATTATTATTATTATTATTATTATTATTATTATTATTATTATTATTATGTGTACTTGTTGGTGCATGATGTCAGTAGTTCAGTGTCTAGTGTCTGTAATTGTGTTTGTAATGTTTTATGTTTTGTATAAGCGAAGTTGCTAACAAGTTCGCTGATATGAGATATGAGCGAACTTGTTAGTCAAGCGAAGTTAGTGACAACTTCGCCTGAACATGCCAGGCGAAGTTGTCGTGATTATATAAGCTATATGTTACGGCTTATTGGAAATTAATCATTCATTCAGTTTTTGTGTATTCGAGTCAGAGAGAGTCTGTAACCAAGTGATCTTCGTATCACGTGTTTAAGGTTGGTATACAACGTGTTTGATTATCGTGTGTTAATCGTATTGTTTTCTATACTCGTAACGTCTACGTAGGGATTCCGCACCTGCGTAGTACGTGATATCTCGTGTAGATCCGGCTGGGAACCTACAATTGGTATCAGAGCATTTGCTCGATTGTGTAGTTCGGGATTATCACACGGGTAAAGAAATCGTTCCGTTCGACTATTCGCGGGACGAGTTTTCTGAGTTTTTGTGTTATACTCTCCTCCTACAAGCTTTAACAACCCATAACACCTTCACAAACCTCGAAAAACCCAGAAATCTAATCTGCAGAAGCTTCGTGTTCATCAGGCGAAGTTGCCGTCACTGTTACTAGGGTTTCTGCGAAGATATAAGGTTAAGCGAAGTTACCCTCAACTTCGCCTACCTCCCAAGTTCGCTCAGCTCAAGCGAAGTTACCCTCAACTTCGCCTACCTCCCAAGTTCGCTCAACTTAAGCGAAGTTATTCTCAAGTTCGCCAATCCAGCGAATTTAAGAAAGTGAGCGACGTTACAAATTCACGCGAAGTTAAGCTTTAAGCGAAGTTATCCTCAACTTCGCCAACAGTGCTGTTTGAAAATAAACTTTTTATTTTCGGATTTCTTTAAGTTTAGAGAAAGATGTCTTCGATAAACATTACTGAACTAGTAAAGATGGAAGTAGAAGCAGGTTCGGCTACAAAAGCACCCAAGATGCTTAAGAAAACTGATTATGTAGCGTGGAAAGATCATTTTGAAAAATATGTCAAGTATCAAGATGCCAAGATGTGGGTATGCGTACAAGATGGTTACATTCCACCTACTACTGAGTATGAAGGTCGTGATCAGATCAAGAAGTACAAAGAGATGGAAGATGAAGAGAAGAAGATGTATGAGGCAGAAAGTAAAGCTCATGCAGCAATTACAATGGCTCTTCCACAAGAGATACTTCACACCTTCCGAAAGTATAAGACTGCTAGAGAGCTTTGGGAAGCTCTTGAAAACCGTTTTGAGGGCAATGTGGGAATTCGTGCTTCGAAGATTAAACTTCTAAAAACCCAATTCTCGGTCTTCAAGTATCTGAAAAACGAATCACTTGATGATATCATCATCAGATATTATCATCTGATGACTGAACTCAGCAACTATTCAATTGCATACAAAGAAGATGAGATTGTTGAGAAGCTTCTTGATGCTCTCCCACCAAAATAGGAGATGTATACTGTGTTGATGAGAGAAGATAAAGACTTTGCTGACTATGACCTTGAGACAGCAGTTAATAAGCTGAGAACGTTTAAACTGAACATGGTACGAAAGGAGACCCCTACCGATCAGGTTCAAGATCCGGGTATGTATGGGGCAAAGGTTAACTCAGGATCAAGTTCGAAAACGGAATCATCTGCTTATTACTCTAAGGGAGAGTCAGGCGCAAGCTCAACACATGTGGGACATGTATCTCTCAATATGAACGGTGATGTGTGCTATGTAGCTGGAGGGTCAAATGCTTCTCAACCTCAATCGACCAAGAGTAGTTATTCCCCAAGTGTTTCAAACAACAACTACTCGAAGATGCCCATGAGTGTCAAATCTGCTAAACAGCAGTTTGCTCTCTATGCATCTTTTATTGCTTCGTATGAGAACTACATTCAGGGTAAGATCGTTGATCCTGCAGTTTTGGATGAAGATTATGACCAGATCGATGCTGATGATCTGGAGGAGATGGATCTGCAGTGGCAGATGGCCATGATAGTGAGAAGGGTAAAGAGGTTCATGAAGAAGACTGGCAGGAAGTTTGTCGGAAAGAGGCCAGGGTTTGATAAGTCTAAGGTTCGCTGCTACAACTGTCAGCAGAATGGCCACTTTGCAAAAGAATGCAAGAATGAACGTGTAGAACGCAGTCAGAATAGATCTACACAGCAAAGTGGTAGTGGTAATGACTATAGAGCCATGATTTCCAGACAGAACGAAGAGTACAACTAGAATCTGCATGTTGAAGAAGTATTTGAACAGGCCAACTTGGCAAACATCGAAAATGCAGATAGTGAGAAGGGAACTGGCGAAAATGAAGCGTACATGGCAGATGTAGCAGACCAGCTCTCCGAGGTAAGTACCGAACTCCCTTGTACTAAGTGTGAACTTCTGTCTGAACAACTGACAACTCTAACTGATCAGTTTGTTAGTTTGGATGCGCAATATAAAACTTTAAAAGAAGATCATCATTTCACTAAAGCTAGGGAAAATAGTTACAAAGTAAAAATTAAAGCTAGTGAAACAGATATTAAAAGTCTTAAAGCAAAGCTTGCTGAAAAAATTAACATGATTGATCTTAGCTATGAAGTTCTAGAAGAGAAAACCAAAATAATAGCTGAGAAGGAAAAACAGATAGCTGATCACCAGGTAAAAGTGGTGGAACTTAACAGGAAACTTGAACAATTCAGAAATTCCTCCGCTATACTTGATCACCTCGTTAGTGATCAAGGTTCTCCAAAGAGGGGAGGAATTGGTTATCATGAAGTTCCACCACCTTTCAATCATAATTACACTTTTAACCCTAGTAATCAGAAATCTGTTGACGTTGACTATGGTCAGACAGTTCCAGTTCAAGTTACTGCAAAAGAACCAGAAGTTAGTAAGCCTGTTGCAAGTGTTAAAATTTCTGCTCCGAGTCCTGTCTCATCTAACTCAGACAAGTCATCTGAGTCGAGTGAGACAAATCAAGAGGAAGTATTACCAAAAAGTGGAGAGAAAAAGAAAACATCTGAAAAGAAGTCTCCACTAAACCCGTATGTCCCACCATATGTGAGACAAACGGGTAGTAATACAGCCTCAACATCTAAGACAACTTTTGATAAGAAAGTTGAAAACAGGTGTTGTTTTAGATGTAATCAACAAGGACATCTTGTTGCTGATTGTCCTATGAAGCAAAAATTCAGAGGTGTGAGGCCTTTAAAATCTGAGAAAAGAGCTAACACTAATCAATTTAATGATAAAACTGAAAACCCATCGAATTTCAGAAAATGGACTAATCAAGGTTTTCAAAGAAATATATCTCAGTTTTTCACTGGTAACACCCAAACCATAACTAATAATTCGTTTAATTCAAGACGGTTTGGATGGCCTCATAGACAATCCACAAGAAGGTATCCTGTTAAGACTCACAGAAATGATTATGATACTAACTTTGGACAGCCAAGGTACGGGATGTATCGACCCAAGACCAAGAGGTCTTGGGTCCCAAGATTCTAATAATCTACTTTAATCGTGCAGGAACAGTTAAACAGGGCTGCCAACAATCAATGGGTTGTGGATAGCGGCTGTTCCCGGCACATGACGGGTAACAAGAAATTGTTACAAGACTGGAAACCTGTTCAAGGTGGTAGAGTGAGTTTCGCAGGAGAGAGTGGTGGTCAGATCACAGGAATTGGGACTGTGACTAATGGGAAGATGACGCTAGAGAAAGTTAACTTTGTCGAAGAACTGAAGCACAATCTGCTGAGTGTTTCGCAGATCTGTGACAAGGATTATACCGTGCATTTCACGAAGAATGAGGCGATAGTGTTGTATCCTGGTTTTAAGATACCAGAGGACTGGATTGTTATGAAGGCTCCGAGAGTGAAGAATACGTATATCATGGATATGAGGTCTACTGAAATGGCCACTGAAGAATCGTGTCTTTTGTCGAAAGCGACTGAATCAGAGTCCGAATTATGGCATAGGAGAATGGGGCACATTCATCTTCGTAAGATGAACTACCTTGTCAAAAATGGTCTTGTGTTGGGGGTTCCCTTGAAGAATTTCAACTTCGAAGACAAATGCTTATCATGCAAGAAGGGAAAGCAACACAAGAAATCCCATCTCACCAAGAAGGTCAACTCAATAGTCAGTACCCTAGAATTACTTCACATGGATCTCTTCGGTCCCGTGAATGTAAAAAGTCTAGGGGGGAACATCGTACTGCTTGGTGATTACTGATGATTTTTCTCGATACTCGTGGGTATATTTCCTGAAGTCGAAGGATGAAACTGTTCAGATGGTAATAAATTTGATTACCAAAGTTGAGAACATTATGGGAAAAAGATTTAAATACATCAGGAGTGACAATGGGACTGAGTTCAAGAACTATCAGATGGAGATCTTCTGCCTACAGAAGGGGATTGAACACCAATACAGCGCACCGTATACTCCGCAACAAAATGGAGTGGCTGAGAGGAAGAACAGGACTTTGATTGAAGGAGCCAGGACCATGCTGGCTGATTCGAAACTTCCCGTGGTGTTCTGGGCTGAAGTTGTTGCTACAGCCTGTTAAATCCTTAATAGAGTGTTAACTGTTAAAAGATTAAATAAAACCTGCTATGAACTAATGCATGGGAGAAAGCCCAAATTGAGTAGTCTTGAACCATTCGGGTCCCCGTGTTCGATATTAAAGACCAATTCTAAATTTGGTGAAGTAGCCGACGAAGGAATGTTAGTCGGATACGTTGTTGGGACTCCCAACAGACGGGTCTTTAATACATCGAACAGCAAGGTTGAGGTGGTGTGTAACACTGATATTACAAGTTACAAGTCACCAAAACCAAGCACGGGACCCGCTGGGGTTTTCGACTATGATAGACTCTTTAAATCTTTTAACATACCTTATCTGGATTTTGCAGAAGCTGAGGAAAGAATTGCTACGAAGATGATATGCGATGAGGAAGACACTTTGGTGCAAAGACCACAGTATGATGAATGTCATCCTTCCTCATCAAATGCTGTCAATACCCCTGCTGCCTCTACTGAAGAGGAATTCATCAATCCGTTTCACTCTCAACATCAATCAACCATGGATGAGCTATCTTCGAACTTGGAAGATAATCTAAATGTCAGTTCGGTTCCGACTACGAGAATTCACAAAAATCACCCGTTGGAGAATGTGATTGGTGATCTGTCCGCCGGTGTACAAACAAGAAAAAGCGTGAATGAGCACACCTGTGTTTACACAGGCATTAAAGACACGGGCATTATCAACGAATGCTTGTACACCTGCTTCATCAGCCAGATTGAACCAAAGAACTATCAAATGGCTCTTAAGGACAGCTCGTGGGTCGAAGCCATGCAAGAAGAGTTAGCTCAGTTTAAGAAAATGGAAGTATGGAATTTGGTTGAAAAACCGAGGAATGTGCATGCGATAGGCACAAAATGGGTATTCAAATGTAAGAGAGATGAGAAAGGGGTTGTTATCAGGAATAAGGCGAGGCTGGTTGTTAAAGGCTTTAATCAGCAAGAGGGGATTGATTACAATGAAGTATTTGCTCCTGTGGCAAGATTGGAAGCCGTTCGACTGTTTTTGGCATTTGCTGCTCATAAGGAGATGAAAGTTTTTCAGTTGGATGTGAAGAGCGCGTTCCTAAACGGTAAAGTCGATGAGGTTGTGTATGTTGAGCAACCTCCGGGTTTTACTGACCCTGACTTTCCCGATCACGTGTACAAGCAAAGTAAAGCGCTGTATGGACTACATCAGGCACCTCGTGCCTGGTACTCAACGTTATCCGATTACTTGCTTGAGAATGAGTTTGAAAGAGGTAAGATTGATAGCACGTTGTTCTTCAAGAGAAAAGGAAGCGACTTTTTGCTGGTGCAAGTCTACGTGGACGACATTATCTTTGCTGCATCAAAGGTCGCCATGTGTCAGGAGTTTGAGGCCGTCATGAAGAAGAGATTTGAAATGAGTGCTATGGGTGAACTAACTTTCTTTTTAGGATTGCAGGTTGATCAGAAGAAAGACGGGATGTTCATTCATCAGACGAAGTATGTCCATGATGTTCTCAAACGCTTCAAGATGGAGGACAGCACTCCATATGATACTCCAGTCTGCGTCAATCACAAATTGGGTGCTGATTCAGATAACGATGCAGACGTGGACCCAACCCAATATCGGGCTATTATAGGTTCTTTAATGTACTTAACTGCTTCTAGGCCTGATATAATGTTGGTTGTTTGTCTTTGTGCACGCTTTCAGGCAAACCCAAAAGAATCTCATTTGAAGGGTGCGAAGAGGATACTGCGGTATCTCAAGGGCAAACCAAAGCTGGGGTTGTGGTACCCGAGAGGAGGAGACTTGGAGCTAGTCGCTTACACAGATTCTGATTATGGAGGGTGCAATCAGAGTCGAAAATCTACAACTGGTGGGTGTCAGTTTCTTAGTGGCAGATTGGTGTCGTGGCAATGCAAGAAGCAGACTTCATTCGCAATTTCAACCTGTGAAGCAGAATACATGGCAGCATCCAACTGCTGCTCCCAGGTTCTTTGGATTCAACAACAGTTGCGCGACTATGGTCTGAATTTCTCACTTACTCCTATTTGCATTGATAACACTGCTGCTATCTCAGTAACTAACAATCCCGTGAAGCACAGTAAAACTAAACATATTGACATACGTCATCATTTTATACGGGATTGTGCTGAGAAGAAGCTGATTGAGCTCGAAAAGGTTGATACGTTAGATAATTTCGCTGACTTATTCACGAAAGCGTTTGACAAAACTAGATTTCAAAACCTTGTTGAGCTGAATGGGATGATCAATCCCGAGTAACCATGCTTTGTATTTTTTATTAAAAAAAAAAAAAAAAAAAAAAAACGCTTAGAATTATGTCGGTTGCCTCAGTTTGAAGGACATGTCTTAGGATATGTTTGGTCCTCACTTCTACCTGTAGAATATGAGGATAGCCATTAACCAGATGACTGAAAGTGACCGGGGCGGTTTATGATGAGTTTTCATTCTTTCGCTGAAAATTAGTCGATCATACTTAGTTAGAAGGACACATACTAGTATGTGGTCGGTCCAGCTGATCCATTGGATCTTCGGGATAGCCGTTAACCTGAAGACTTTGATTTGGTCGGGGCGATAGAAGTTAAATTTTTCTTTTCGGGAGATGAAATTATTTTTCAAGTCTACTACTTCGTAAGAAGTTACTTTACTATGTTTAACAGAAAATTGATCCAACCTTGGAAAGTGATAGATATACTGATTCTGTGTGCTTAACTAGTGAAGTTATTAGGCTTAAAAGTCTTTAGAACAGTCATTGTATGTCATGGTAGCTTTTTATGGTGCGTAAAAGTAGAAGTGATACTAACTAAATCTACTCGATTTTTTGTGGAAACTCCTTAAGAGTTGTGCATGTCTTCATACATATATTTCCGAATGATAGGCAGAAAAGCGATTACCCAGTCATACACGAGCCCGTGAGTGTTCTGATTCCCGTGAAGATAGAGTGTCAAGACGCTGCAGTGATCCAGATTCGGGACTTGCAGTTATTTTCTTCTTGAAGTTGTGTATATACATGTTAGTTAAAAAAAATAAAATAAAAAATAAAAAATAAAAATTTTTTAGAGTTCATAATGATAATGATTATCAATCAAGACACAAGAAGGTGAACGGGAAACAGAGTCTAAGATCGAAGAGTAATTACTACTTAATCAGACACTACGGATTGAGGTCAATTCGGGGTGACTTGGGGAATACCAAATACGCCTTGAGAATAGATAGGAGGCATCATAATCTCTGAGTTGTTGCCCACTTAAGTTTTGAGCTTAATTGAACCTAACTCGTATCACAGAAACGATGAAAACCATTTTAAGTATATTACCTGCTTACAACCTGTTTCTTCATGTCATAATACAGCTGAACACGGATCTGTGTGACAGTCACGAAATTAGTATGATTCCTGTTCGGATCTTTTCCAAAACATGGTAGTCCCTGTCGAGACTGAAATTTGATCCCGTGTACTTTAACTTTTCAAATTTTTGTTACTTTTGTAGTTGTATTATTTTATACGTGGTTACTTGGTCTTGATCGTATCATTTAACGCTTTAAAGGATGTTTTAAAACTTAATTGCAAATTGTTCAAATTATGGGGTTTGTTTTGAAAAATTTTAATATCAGCGAAGTTCTGCATAACTTCGCCTTATAGGCGAAGTTATCCACAACTTCGCCGATACATCTGTGACCCTATATAAAGGACTTTAAAGGTCAAACTGTTCATTTATTTCAAAACCAAGCGAACTTATACTCACAGAAACCTAGGCGAACTTATCGATTCGATTTCATCAATCAATCTGTGTTATCTTGTCTTCGATTCTAATCCAATTCAAGGTGTGTAGGGTTCCATATTCGTATAATCATTGTCGTTAATGATTATCACAGGTCGATACGACCCGTTTCGTGACCTCGGTTATTTGAAACCTAAAAACCCGATTTTCAAACTTGTTTTTACGTGATAGTAAACCACTTGAACGTATAAACCTTCATAAAATCATGTATTTCGGAGTCCTCGATCTCCGAAATCATCATCTACACGTCGTTCAACAACCTTAACTGTTGCCGATTCGAATTCGGCGAAGTTACAGTTTAGGCGAAGTTATCCGTAACTTCGCCTGAGGTTTAACTTCGCCTGATTTTTGATTTTGAAACAGTTTATGAGGCGATGTTGTGATTACGCGAAGTTATCCGTAACTTCGCCTGGACCTTTTTACTTAACTATTTTCAGACGAAGTTCAAGTTGAAGTGAAGTTGTTTCCCAACTTCGCCTCACCTTTAACTTCACCTATACAGAATTGATCACAACTTCGCTCATGGCAACAGGCGAACTTGTGATTCGCTTTGACGCTTATCTAACTTAACCTGTTTGTTGCAGATATGGCTGCTGTTGCTGAAGCAGGTGGTGCAGGCGGTGATGACGGAGGTGATCAGCAAAGACAGTTCTTCCCGGGTCAGAACATGTATATCACCTTAGACCCGGAAGTGAGCGGAGTTGATGATTTCCACGAAATCATCACATTCCTTTTACGCTTGAGGATATTCCACGCCATTACAACAACTCTGCCGATATCCTTACCCAACATTGAGGATTTCTGGCAGACCGTGGAATACGACTGCAGAGTCGAGCCCCCGGTGATGCGCGCAACCGTCAACAATCAAATTGTTCAGTTCTCTTTTGAACATATACGGGCGGCTCTGCGGTTTGGAAACGAAACAAGGGATGACCCGACGGAGTTTGTAGCTCCTTTCCGCGATGGGGCATTTTTGAGGATGGGTTATTCTGGTCCCTTGGGGGATTCGCATAGAAGGAAGGGATTTCTGCTTGACCAGTGGCGCTTTCTCATGCATGTTATGATAGTATGCATGTCAGGGAGAAAGGCGGGCACTGATGGCATGGGCGCGACCATGCAGTCAGCGATGACTGCTCTGACATACAACAAGCGATTCAGCTTTAGTCAGATGGTCTTTTACGAGATTGATCGTCAACGAAGAGCGATGGCGCGTGAGCGGTTCATCATGTATCCAAGATTCCTTCAAATGATCTTGAATCATGTTGCTCCAACACTTCCTCAGCGTCGTCTGATCCGATATGTAGAGAGTGTGAACAAACGGATCTTCGCCCAGTGTCGATCCTCCAGTGCGAGGAGCAAACCTGAGCTTCGTCCTCGCCATACTCCACTCTTTGGGTACTTAATCAACCCGGAGTATGTGCCTGCTCGTTGGGATGTGTTTAGGGACCCGGCACCACAACAGGCAAGAGCACCTCAAGCTATACCTGCTGCTCCTGTTGTGTCACCGGAGGAGGAAGTGGACCTTGATGCAGAATTTGGTGGTCAAGGATTCTTTGATATGGATCGGGTGGATCCAGAGGAGAACGTTCAGGTCCCAGTTGAACGTGCCTCGACTGTGCATGTTACTAGGGCAGCTACAACGGTGGCTGGCTCAGATTCTGATGATGAAGTGGCAGAGGCGAGAAGGATTATGGTGACTCGAGAAAGACTACATGGGAAAAGAAAGAGAACAGATGATGATGACGAGTCAGACTATGAGGAAGAGGTACAACAGTTGATAAGGAGGTCAAGAAGGGAACGGATAGGTGCAGGATCAGGAGCCGGTGAAAGCTCTAGGGTGGTACGTTTCACTCCACCAGCACTATCCGGTATGACAATGGTTCCCTCATCCCTACAGGTTACAAGGCCAAGCGCTACGGGTGTTCCTATAGTGGCTACCTCATCTACATTTGGCCTCCCACCCACTGCTTTCCAACTTTCGACTCCCGTGATTGTTTCGTTGCCGCCTCCGACTGTTACTTCATCGGAGGTCGTGGCACGCTTTATTGAGTCGACTATTGTGGCCACTGCAGGGCTATCGGTGACGATACCACCTGCGGTTACGTCTATTTCTACTTCTGAGGTCCCGGTGACATCGGAAATCCCTCCTCAGTACACTCAAGACATTTCACATATGAGGTTCGATTTCGATGCAACCCTCTCAGACTCAGAACGAATAGCTGCACTTGAACGGGTCGTGGCAGAACAATCAAGGGTGAATCTTATCCAGACCCAGGCTACTCAACGCCTAGTTGCAGAGAATCAGATGCAGTCGTCCCTGCTGGTAGAACATGGAAAGATCATAGATGCTCTGAAGGAGTTCTTGGCATCTCAGGGGGAGACGAGCTGTAAAGGCGACGAGTTGAGGACCAAGAGAAGAAATGATAGAGACGATGATCCCAATGCGTCGAAAGATGCAGGTGGTGAGCTACCAAGAACTACTCAAGCTCTTGGAACTTCCACAACTCAGGGGGAGTCGACATCTGCAGCTGGTGGTGATGATGTGGTGGTGGTGGACGTAGAGGAGATGGATGATGACTTGGTTGGTGATGATGATATTCTACCAAGTGATGTGATAGAGAAGATTGGAGAAGATATTGTGATTGATTATGAGATTGAAGAGGGAGAGATAGTAGAAGAGAATGTGGAGCATGACATTCCAGATGTTGAGAAAGCTGATATGAGTAAACAGATTGGAAGCGATGAGTCTGAATGGGAAGAGCAGCCTAGATGGAAGGAAGGCTATGCTCAGTGGTTCGTCAAAACGAATAAACCGGCGGTCCCTACATTGTTTATGAAGAGTTACAACATTAAAGGCTATGCTGAAGCGAAGAAAGGGATTATATGTTGGATCTATGATGAGCAGTTGAGGCTCTTCGTGATTAAAAGGTATGACGGCGTTCAGTATTTTAAAAGACTGTTAAGATCGTTGAATACACTGCCGGAATGTGAAGTGAAAGACTTAGCCAGATTGGGGTTAATCAATCGAAGTGACGATAATATGGCTAGAGTTATTGGGAAAATTGTATGGAAAGAAAGTATAAAAGAGAAGAAATTTGAGCTGTTGAAGCCACAAAAGGGAAAACTTGTTGAAGACAAGGATAGAGGTTTGAGAGCTGATGGAAAGCCTTGGATGGTCATGAAGTATAACCGATCCGGTGCCTTAAAGAAGTACCGATGAAGCTTATGCCCAAGGATGTGCTTAAAGACCTAAAGTGGTGGTTTGTAGATTGTGAGATAGCTGAGGCGGTGATGGAAGACGAGGATGAGCAAGAGGTACTAAGAGTTTACGATCCGATGCATTTGGTAAACTTATAGCAAGCTGATCTGCAGGTGCTTAATGAGAAGAAAATCTTTTATATTCCTGCTTGGAAAGACGAAGCAAGGAAATATCAAAGAGTTGTGTCGGTTTGTGTTAGAGAAGGAGTGCATGCGTGAAGATACAAGGTTGAAGATTACAAGACACGTGTTTGAAGCTAAAGAGATGAAGCTACTGCCAAGGGGGAGTCTGTTGGTGCATGATGTCAGTAGTTCAGTGTCTAGTGTCTGTAATTTTGTTTGTAATGTTTTATGTTTTGTATAAGCGAAGTTGCTAACAAGTTCGCTGATATGAGCGAACTTGTTAGTCAAGCGAAGTTAGTGACAACTTCGCCTGAACATGCCAGGCGAAGTTGTCGTGATTATATAAGCTATATGTTACGGCTTATTGGAAATTAATCATTCATTCAATTTTTGTGTATTCGAGTCAGAGAGAGTCTGTAACCAAGTGATCTTCGTATCACGTGTTTAAGGTTGGTATACAACGTGTTTGATTATCGTGTGTTAATCGTATTGTTTTCTATACTCGTAACGCCTTACGTAGGGATTCCGCACCTGGGTAGTACGTGATATCTCGTGTAGATCCGGCTGGGAACCTACAGTACTTCATGGGTTAGAAGTTTCTTATCCTGCCACCATTCTCTGTACACAGTGCCAGCCATTTTAAACGTGTGTTTTTTATGAAAATTTGGTGCATATTAATATTTATAGTAATGAAATAGTAAAAATCTAGTGCATATTAATATTAAAGCTTGTTCTTTAAGTAGTAAAAATAAGAAAACCTTTTTTAGTCAGGGTCATTATAGTGGTTCCAGCCATTTTAGCTGAGAGACCCTTATCTAATTTCATTATGGTCCTTTTTAGTATTAGTATATTTAATACTTATAACACAAGAATAATTTTTCGATCAATATCAAAGAAAGAAAAACTATAAATCAAAACCGAAGATAATTCATGTACTATTTGTTTTGGATACTTGATTTCAAACAGTAAAAGAAATTGTGTAATATCTATTTGTTTTGGTCAATGAAATTTGTAAAATTTCATCTAAAAACTTTGAAGTAATATATTGCAGCTGGTCAATCAATTATAAGCATTTACTTACGCCTATTTAATTTAAAAATATGATTTTGTAATTTCTAAAATTATATTATATATATATGTTTTTCTATATGGATATTTTTTGTGGATTTGTGAGTAACATTGTCTATATATGTGTAACACGACAACAAACACAAGTTTAAATTTTTTAATGAACAAACAATACCAACATATATTCGTTTTATATTGTCTTAATTGTTTTGGAACTTACTTATGACTGTCATCACTTATTTCTAATCTAATTTTTGCAATATAGATATGATTGGTGTTGTAGCTAAATATGAATCAATTGAAGACAAAATCAAATCTAATGGTGTTGAGACCAAGATGATGTATCTAACGTTAAAGGGTTTGAGGTAACTTCATTTTTATTTCAAATTTTAATAAATGTTAAATTTGTATATGATAAAACTTGCTACACATTTTCTTAGAAATAACAAGGAATTGCCTTTAACTCTATGGGGATCATACGCGGTCGACATGTCAAACTATATTTTGTCCAATCCAGATCAAGCACCCGTAGTTTCCGTGTTATAATTTGGGTTATTCAGGATACGTCAAGGTTTGATACGCTCATTATTTCTTATTGATAATGTTAAACTTATATACCTTTTCAATTTATATTTTTTTTACTATTTTATTATTTTTGTTTATTTTATTGGCGTCCCGCTATTTCCAATTCACTTAATGTTAATAAGATGTACATCAACGAAGACATACATGAAATCAATGAATTCAAGATGAGGTTTTGTTTTAATTTATATTTACTTAAAAAAGTTTTTTGTTAATTAGTTTATAATTTATTTCACATTTTATGTAATATTTTTTTGTCGTTTGTTAGGTATCTTGGTTCATTGCCTTCTGAATCTTCATCAAGTAGCCGTGTTTCTGCACTAACTATTCGTGTTCCGTTTCGCGAGGAGATTCTTAACTCAACCAATTTTTGTCATATCATTGAACTCGAAGAATTTTATAAGGTAACTTGATTTGTTCAAAACATTTTTAATACTTCATTAATTTGTGTTTCTATCTTTTTTCGGCCTAAACAGGTTATTATATGTGGAAAGATTCTTCCTATGTCGAAATATATGCAGTGGCATTACGTGGGTTGCAAGGTTTGCACAAAGTTGGTCAAAGATCGTGTAAGCAATGAAGGTGCAATTTAGGGATCACCTATTCTGAATCAGTTTCGTGTTAAGTATATTTGTAACCAAAAGTGCAACGGTGCTATTGTTGAAGCTGTATCGAGGTATTTAAATTCTGTCCTTATTTCTATTCTTTTGATATTATATCTATGGTACAACTAATTTTTGTTTTATCTTTACTAAAATAAATATTTGTCTATATATGTAGGTATCGTATTAATCTGGCAGTTCAAGATGCCACTGGAGTTGTCGATTTGTCTTTATGGGAGAGGCATGCTAACAAACTTCTTAAGATTAGTGCTTATGACTTGCTGCTTAAACTCATAAATGTATGTTTTTTAAAGAACTAAATACTTTTTTTATGTTCGTACTTTATACATATCAATTGTTATTAATAGTTAATTACTAAATTATGCGTAGGGACCTTTGAATCCGGGCCTATTTCCTGAGGAACTGAAGAACCTTGAGAATAAACTGTTTACTTTCAAGATTTCCGTAAATCAGTTTAAGTTTGATAATCTAGGCTCTCATATCAATATATCCAAGTTAACTGAAGATTCTTTTATATTAGCGGAACTTCAAAACAAAGTTAACTCTAACCAGCTACAACAAAATTTGTCTTGTGTTTTGGTTATTAATTATTGATGAATATATTTCTCATTTTTATACATTTGTACTATAATTTGATCAACATTCCTTCAATATGTCCGAGGAATCTTAAAATCTTTTAAAATTATTTGGAAGTGGATTGAATTGGAAATGAAATCCATTAAAAAATTTACATAATGTAAATTCAAATGTAATTATTGATTTTACATTAGGTAATTCAAGTACCACCTAATGTAAAATGGATTTCATTTTGTTTTGACACCGCCTGTATTGCAGCTTTTAACTTTATTTTACAACATTAATGGTCTTTTATTTTCATCTATATGTTAGTATGCTTCTATTTTTATTTTAAACTTTCCATTGTCGACCAACGCTCTTACATATAGATTTTTTGTAAATTTTAATGCAATTGCTATTCAAACATATAGTTTTTCAATCATATAAAAATTAATTATGTGTTAATCGGCGTTGGTAACACGTTTAACATTGTTTATTTTTCTATTCTGAATTCTGATTCCTAAAAGTATACTAAAAACAATCAAAATTATCTAATGTTATATATAAAATGGTTCAATATTGTTGACTATGAATCTAACAATGCGTTTAGACAATAGTTGTTTCAACTTTGAATAGGAATAAACAATTGATAATTATACTAATTTATTTTTCGTATTATACATTTTACCGAGATTAAAGACTCTAATTTTTTTTTAAATTTATTATTTTAATCTATACTCTCTAATAAGTCCGTCTGTTTAATTCATTCAATAGCAACAAGAATCCGACTCCACTGCTGTTGATGCGTCCGTTGGCACGTTTAGTGTAAAGGTATGCCACCTTTCATTTTAAGTTACTTTCCTCTATTATACAAAAACAATAAACTAATATACAAGATTTGTTTTTTTAACACATCCATTTATAAAAAGTATTTGACAGATTTGTTAATACATCTTTTTTGTATTTATTTTAATAGGATGTTATCTCGGTAACCGATTACAATCTAAAAGCAGTGGAAAAAAGCACAACAAAGACCATCGCATCCAACAATGAGAAGATTTCCCCGACCTTCTCAACTCCAACTTTAAAAAGGAATCTTATTGATGTGTATGATGTGGATGATCCCCCGACTCAGTCTACAACCAAATCTCATTTGGTGGCTGTAACAACTCGGATATTCTTTTTTAACCCAAAAACTTAAACTTTAACCTCTTAGTGTTTCCACCTTCAAACTACAAGGACTATATTGCAATTTATGTTATTATTATTATTATTATTATTATTATTATTATTATTATTATTATTATTATTATATGGTATAACCCTTAGCCCATTAACCCAATTACCCAACCCATGACCCGTTTAAATAGCTTGCACCACAATGTTCGTTATAATTTAGGAAATTGAATCTCGTATATTGTTTATCATACCTTATTCGGCTTCACCGACTCTTTTGATTAGGAAATTAGATCACCTATGATACGTATTGCTCGTTTAAACAAACCATCTTTAACCCGTTTATTGATATACCTTAAAATGACAATAATAATCCAATGAAGCTGCAGATACAACCCCCTACCCAGCGCCAACTAAACCCCTAGGTCTAATTGGGTTATAGTCATCTTATATTACGTGTTCTTCATCCTTCTTTGGCCGGCGATTGTGGAGGCAATTAACCACCATTCCTTCATCATAGTAGGTAATTAATATGTTATTTGTGTTCGTTTATGATCGATAAATAAAAACCCTAATCTTAATTAAGCAGATTCATAACGGATTTATCAATTGGATTTGCTAGGGTTCGTATGCCTTATGGAACGCGTCTGCTTACGTTTATATTTAAATCTGTTCATGTTTTAACCAGGTACCACCCTGAGCTTGGGCCGGCCAGGCTGCGCGGGTTCGAGTCCCGGCAGCCGTGTTTTTGTTTTATTTTTTCTATTTAAATATCATATTAACTTATTTAATTATTTAAATTATAGTATATATATATATATATAATAATTAATCCGTATTTTACTAAAACGGACATATTAAGCAATCACCTCGCCGAATCTATGCTAAAACATATATATGTATTTTTACATGTATTTTGGTATTGAAATGGTTGAAGGTTTTAATATTAAATAAAAAGGAGTTTTAATCTAAAGTATATATTTAATATAATCGTGTTAATTAACGTATTAAAAATTATAGTTTACGTATTTTATAAAAGATCATATTTATTTATTATGTGTATTCTATTATTTACAACATTAATATAAAAGAAATCTTTATTAATATAACTTAAACGTGTTTTGGATTAAAATAAACAATCCTCGTTATATAAACTATCCAAAAGTTTATAAATTTTTATTGAAGGATTTTATTAATTAAAATGTATTATTGGAACTAAAAATATATTAATATTAAACTTTCGTTAGAATGTACTCGATCATCAAATACCGAACTTTTATCTAATCTTAGTTCCATTATTCAATCCATATTTATTTCCCTCAACTATTGTAAATAGGATTCTTGTCGGTAATTCCCGAAGAGCTTCGTTTACTGCTTTCTTACCTCATCATTATCTCTTACTTAATCGTTAAGGTGAGTAATCACTCCCCTTTTTACTTATTTTTAACCTTTTTGGGGACATGTGCGTATCTTATATATTTATCTATTATCTAGTATTCAAAACCGCAACTGTTAATCCTTGTGTGTATATCAGTTTATGCTTAACTTGCTATTTGCTTACTTGCTTTGTTTGAATGCTACTTGCTTATTTCGGCAACCGATGTCCATTTTTATGGCAACGGTTTAGTCCTTGCTTTGGTAACCAGTGTCCATTTATATGGATTGGTTGAGCCCTTTCTTTATGGTTTGATTTCTTTATGCATTGTTTGATTGATTGTTTATGTGATATGGCTTAACTGTTTATTGTTAGGACATGAAATGTCACATGTATGTCCCCAGTTCTATCAGGTTGGTTCAACAAGAAACCAACGATCGTGAAACCAAGTTAACGTACTGAAAATGTCAAACGAAGCTGATTCGATCGAATCAGTCACTGATTCGATCGAACCAGATCTCATTCGATCGAATGGGTATCTCATTCGATCGAACCAGTTTTCAATATATAAACGTTACTTAGGAAATTTCACAGAGCTGCTGAACAGAACACACACTCACGTAAAACACAGAACCAGCAGCCTCCAGAAACTCTCTCAAGCGTTCTTCGTGTTCTTGGTCGTTTCCTCCAATCCTAGGCGTCAAACCCCTTTAGGAATCGTACCTACGTGCCCGTTGATCACCACCGAATCGCCGTGTTAGAGGATTCCGCACTCTAACACGTTGTCCCGTGAATCGTTGGGAAACCGAGTCCCGAATCGGTCCTACATAGCGGTATCAGAGCTTTAGGTTCTTGATTCACGAAAGATTCGTTGTGATATTCGTGTTTTTCTCGTGAAAATCATATATTTTGCTTGAAAAATTTTCGAAAACAAGTGTTTTTGTTCTTGGTGTTCTTAGTGTTCTTATCAAAAACTCATAAAAAGTCATATATTTTGGTTTTTGATCTCAAAATTTGGTGTTAAAATTTCGGGTTTTATCAAGAACATTCAAAGTGTTCTTCGTTTTTTAAATGTTTGATCCATATTTATGTGTTTGCTTGTTTGTTTAAGTGTTAAAACACTTAAAAGAGTCCTATTTTGCTTCTAGATCAATTAGGATTCGTGTTAGTGATTTTAAAACCGAAAATCTGGTCAAATCTTCTAAGTTTGGAAATTCCGTAAATCACGATCGAACAACTCGTATTTTTGGAACTCATTCGATCGAATAAGCCTTCTATTCGATCGAACCAGTTAGAATTTTGACCGAATTAGTTTTTCCCGCCGTGATTTGCGCCAAGTCCATTCGATCGAATCAAATTCATCCTTTCGATCGAACCTGCATTCAGTCGATCGAACAAGTCTCATATTCGATCCACCCATTCGATCTCTTTCTTATTCGACTGCCAGAACCCTTTCGATCGAACCGGACACTCATTCGATCGAACCTGTCACCACATTCGCTCGAACAAGATCGTATTCGATCGGATAAGCTTCAGAAGACCAGAACAGTGAATCAGTCAGACATTCGATTGAATCAGGACACATTCGATCGAATAAAGAACACATTCGATCGAATCAGAACACATTCGATTAAAAGGCTGATTTCTCAATACTTAGCAAATTTTCAATTATTTTTCAGTCTTTTCAAGTGAACTTTTTCACTAGAATTGACTGACACTTTTGTTACTAACGTTATTTGTTAAGTGTTTACAGATCAAAGTGTAAAACAAAGAAGCAAACATGTCTGCCAGTTCAAGTACAAACAAAAGGATCCAATCGATCCTTGAGAGTGATTCAGAATCTGGAAGCTTCAACAAGCCTCCAAAGTTGATGGCACTAAATGAGTTTACTACCTGGAAGACAAGATTCCAGATTCATATCACAGGTGTGAATCCTGGACTATGGGAAGCGGTTCAGACAACGTGGGTGCATCCTACAAACGATGATGGTGAAAGCCTGAGCTACTTTAGGCTGTCAGAAGAACAAAAGATAGCCTTTGATGCTGAGAAGAAAGCCTTCTCTTTACTGTCTCAAGCTCTCTCCAGCGATCTCTTCCATCAATTTAACCAGTTCACAACAGCGTCAACTCTTTGGAACGCACTGGTAGAACGATGCGAAGGATCTGAGTCACTTAAAGAAATTCACGCACGGGAGCTAAAGCGTGAATTTGATTTGTTTGGTCCAGAATCCGGCGAAGACATTGAATCGTTGCTGTCAAGATTCTATCATCTTATGTCAGAGCTAAAGTCTTATAATGTCAAAACAACAGGGACTGAAAAGGTTAGATGTCTCGCTCAAGGACTCCCAACAAGCTGGAACACCTTCCTGACTGTGATGAGAAGAAGTCATCAATTGGAGACGATTCTTCTTTCTGACTTTATAAAAGAAATCAGACAGGAAGACGCTGAATTAAGAGCATCCTCCAGGAAACCCAGAGCAACATCTGACAAGTCGCTGTACATGTCAACATCACCAATGTCAGATTCAAATGACCATGCTCCAATGAAGACTGCGTTTGTCTCCTCAATGTCAAATCAATCTAAGGGGACCGAAACGAGATCTTCTGCACCACCAACATCAAATTCCAGAAATTCAAGTTCTAACTCCGGACCCAAGTCAACTGAAAAGGCAACGTTAAACACTGAAGGCTTGGGAAAGGTAACGGTGGAAGTTGCCAAAGAACATATGGCAACGTTAGGCACAATAATTGAATCATACAGCTTAATGGTGGCTGGTAAACTTGGCAACAGTCATCTGGACAGCGATGACTATGAACAGCTAGATGAAGACGATATGGAACGCATCGACATCATGTGGGCACTTGGCAGCTCGTTCCGTAGGGCTAGAAAGTGGGCTAAGAAAACAGGCCAAGCCCTTTCAATCAATAATAAATCCAAGTTTGGTTTTGATAAAACAAAAGTTAAATGCTACAACTGTGGCGAACTTGGTCACTTTGCCAAGGAGTGCTCTAAACCAAAGAGGGAAGGTCACCAATATCCCTTCCGAACTACTTCAACTTCATCTACTCTTGCTGCAGCCGCTGCAAATATCAACAATGAGAGACAACTGGTCCCTCAGAATCAAACAGCAGCAAACAACGCCAACATCAACAATGAAACTGCTCTTGCTGTTCAAGGTGATGAAGGCGAGTCCTGGAACTTCAGCATTAACATGGCTGACATCACCATTGTGGATCAAGACTCAGAATCTGGGTCTGATGATTCCTCAACTGATGAAGAATTCATTGTCGAGGAGCCAGCTACTGAAATAAATGAAGGAGAGCATGAAGTTGAAGTGTCATCAGTGGAGATTAAGGAGGATCAAGCAAAAGAGTCAAATGTTCCTCAATCATCTCCAAGTTCAACAATTCCTGCAGAAGCTGCTACTGTTGAAGAAGTCAACGAAGTACTGTCAAAAGCAACTTCTGCATCTTTTCTGGAAAGAGCAGGGAATCTTTACTTTGCGTTCATGGCAGAGACGTCAAATGATGCCAAGGTAAGTTCTAACCCTATTACTCCCAAACCAGAAAATACCAAATGTTTAAAATGTGAAATGTCTGAACAAGAAATTCACTCTCTGAAAGAGAGAATTGAAGATCTCGAGGCTTATAAACAAGCAGCCTCAAGATCTTTAATTGAACTGACTGACGCTCTTGCTCAAAACAAGGCTTGGAAGCAGAAAGAGTCTGCTTTTAAAGAAAAAGTTGATAGCCTTAAGCGTCAGAACAAGGAATTGGAGATATGTGTTCTAAATCAACAAGACTCTATAAACTTTCATATCAATAAAAATAATGTCTTGAAAAAGGAAATGGAGAACACAAAAGCTGATCTTGAATCATTGACTTTCAAGTTAAAGAGTTACTCCAATTCCTCTTATTTGCTAGAACACATTATCCCCGAGTTCCGGTGCAAAAAGGAAAGAGGTGTGGGATATCACAATGTCCCACCCCCAGTGCTGAACCAATTTGTGAGCACACCAGGAGCTGTGCCAGAAGATGACTCAAATGTTAAAACACCCGAGGACACAAAACAAATTTCAAAGTCCAAGGGTAAAGAAGTCATTGACCCGGCTCCTGAGACCAAGCCAAAACCAAATGTTGTTGCCACAGACTTAGGTTCCACAACTAAGTTAGGCCCATCCACATCTAAATCAAAGGCAACAACAAGTAATTCTCAGAAGAACAAGTTTAATCATAAATCTGAGAAAGTGCATGTGGAACATGGTACCCAGTTTGTCAAGGAGGGTAACTTTAATGAAAAACATATTTTTTCAAAACCCCCTCCCAGACAAACCACACCCCAAAATGTCAAATCCAAGGGGTACTATGGTAACAAACAACAACAAAGTCATTACTCTCCACCACGTCAAAGGGGGAGAAACTACTGTTTCTCATGTGGAGAGGTTGGCCATATAGCAAGATTCTGCTACAAGTACACGGATCCTAAGCAATACATATCAACTCCGGATCCTAGATATGTCAAGTCAACTCCTATGAGGCGACCGACCGTTGACATTCAAAGTCAAACTCGGTCTCACACACCGCGGTCGGTTTCTCCTAGGAAACCTCAGCCAACCTCACCACACAGATCACCGAACCAACAACAACATCAAAATGTTAAAACAAAAGTTGTTGATCCCTCAAACCCAAGTGTTTCCACTTCAACAAGTGAAAGTCAGTCTTCAACCAGCTATGTCAAACATGCTAAGAAGAAGACTGACAGTTGGAATCAAAAGAAAAACAACACTGTTGATAACAATGTCAAACCAGAAAACAGTGTTAATGAGGGTAAATGGATTGAACTGTTAATTCGTGACGATAATGGAAAACCCAAGACCATAAAGGCTTGGGTTTCCAATGATGTTTAAACCTTTTGCTTTTTGTGTGCAGGTTGCTCTTTATGATCCAAGATTCAACATGTGGATCATCGACTCAGGAGCTTCCAGGCACATGACTGGAAACTTGAATCTCCTATCTAGTGTCAGACAGATAAAAGGAGGTGCAGTTTCCTTTGCAGGAACTCAAGGTGGTTACATCACGGCCCAAGGAATTGTTTCAAATGGGCAAATTTCGTTTGATAAGGTTAATTTCATCAAGGAGTTGGAGAACAACCTGTTGTCGATAAGTCAAATCTGCGACAAGGGTTTCAAAGTTATGTTTGATGACCGAGACTGCCACATCTTGGCTAAGGAATTCACCATTCCTGAAGACAAGGTTTTAATGTCAGCCGCACGCCAGAGTGATCTCTACATTCTGGATATGGCTAAGGCAGGGTCATCGTCTCCAACGGCGACATGTTTTGTGTCCAAGGCATCCGAACGTGATACTGTCATATGGCATAAACGGATGGGACACATTAATGTCAGGAACATGAATAAGCTTGTGCACAACAGGCTAGTTGAGGGAGTTAATCTGAGAAGTTTCCGTCTCCCTGATTCGTGTGTGCAGTGCAAAGTGGGAAAGCAAGTAAAAAGGTCCCACAAGTCTAAGAGTTTCCACTCGATTGATATACCATTGGAACTCCTTCATATGGATCTTTTTGGCCCAATAAGCGTCAAGAGTATCTCTGGGCACTCATACTGCCTAGTGGTTACTGATGAATATTCGAGATTCTCTTGGGTGTTTTTGTTGAAAGCAAAGTCCGAGACATTTGGGTGTATAAATCTGCTGGTTACAACTCTTGAGTCACAGTACAATCTGAAGGTTCGGAGAATGCGTTCAGATAACGGAACAGAGTTTAAGAATGCGCATGTTGAAAAATTTTGCAAAGAAAGAGGCATTGTTCAGGAGTTCAGTGCCCCGTACGTTCCACAAATGAACGGGGTTGCTGAAAGGAAAAATCGAACGTTAATCGAGACAGCTAGAACAATGTTAGCAGACTCAGTGTTGCCTGTCACGTTTTGGAGTGAGGCAATTGCCAACGCCTGTTTCACATTGAATCGGGTAGGCATTGTCAAGCGCCACGGCAAGACAAGCTTCGAGCTTCTTCAACGACGGAGGCCTAACTTAGAGCACCTGGAACCATTCGGAGCTCTTTGCACATTACTTAAAAGGCAAGTCGATAATAAGTTCGAGGAGAAGATCATCAACGGCTATTTTCTGGGTTACAGTGTACCTCTCAAAAGGGTCTTCAACAGATCAACAAAATTAGTTGAAGAATGGTACCATGTCGACGTTCAACGCTATACAGAACCAGCCAAGGGGTCAGGAGAAGACTGGTTGTTTGATTTTGACAAATTGTTCAAGTCATTCAATCTGTATGAGGTTGCTATTCAGATGATGTATGAGGCGCAAAATGCACATCCTGATGAATCACAACAATCTTCACCTCATCCTGGTCCATCATCGTCTTCCTCCACAGAGTCTAGCGAGCAAGTTCAAGAGTCATCCGAATCTGACTCTGAAGATGAATCAGCAGCAGATGATGTACATTCGGCGCCGACACAGGTTACTCCACAACCTTCATCGTCAAATCAAGAAGCGCCAAATGCAGAACAGCCTCTAACGTCTACTTCAGAGGCACCAACCGCTCCAGTTCCTGAGCCGAACTTAACTAACTTGGAACAAAATGTTGTCGTTCTTGACAATCCGGTGGTTAGGACTGAACGTGATCATCCACAAGACAACATTATAGGGGACATTCAACAGGGTGTCAAAACACGTCGACAGCTGAATTTTGGACTCTACTCTGAAATGATGGAGTCAGGATCAGTTGCGCTAAATGCCCATGAATGCTTCTTAGCACAAGAAGAACCAAGCAGCATCACCGATGCGTTGAAAGACGCTAACTGGGTCTCAGCCATGCAAGAAGAATTATTGCAGTTCAAGAGACTTGGTGTGTGGAAGCTGGTGGATCTCCCCAAAGGACAGAAGAAAATTGGCACAAAGTGGGTACTCAAATGTAAACGCGACGATCGTGGAGTGATTTTTCGCAACAAAGCCCGCCTGGTGGTCCAAGGGCTTAGGCAAATCGAAGGCCTAGACTACAATGAGGTGTATGCTCCGGTTGCGCGTTTGGAGGCAATCCGGATGTTCCCGGCGTATGCGTCTTTCAAGAGATTCAAAGTATATCAGATGGACGTCAAGAGTGCCTTTTTGTACGGTCACATCGAAGAGACCGTATATGTGGCACAACCTCCAGGTTTTGAAGACCCAAATCACAAGGACAAAGCCTACCTGCTCAACAAGGCTTTGTACGGTCTTCACCAAGCCCCGAGAGCTTGGTACAAGGAACTATCCAAACACCTTCTGAACAACGGGTTTAGAAGAGGAACGATCGACTGCACGTTATTTACAAAGGAGAAAGAAGGAGATCTCATTATGGTACAAGTGTACGTGGACGACATCATCTTCGGGTCCACGAAAAAAACACTATGCAAGGAGTTTGAACAAGTGATGCAAGAAAAATTTGAAATGAGCTCCATGGGTGAGATGAAGTTCTTCTTAGGACTTCAGGTTGATCAAACAGACTCCGGTGTCTTCATTCACCAGACAAAATACGTCAATGACATCTTGAAACGGTTCGAGATGTTGAGTTCCTCTTCACAGGGAACTCCGTTAGCGGTTAATCACGGGATTAATCCTGACGAGAAGGGTGAATTGATCAATCCAACTCACTATAGAGGGATCATCGGATCTCTAATGTACCTGACTGCTTCTCGGCCGGACATAATGTTTGCTACGTGTCTCTGTGCACGTTACCAGTCAAAGCCGAAGGTCTCCCATCTTATTGCAGTCAAAAGAATTTTGCGTTATCTGAAGGGTACTCCAGATTGGGGTCTTTGGTATCCTCATGATGACAACTTTGATCTACATGCGTATAGTGATTCGGACTATGGTGGTTGTAAACTCGATTACAAATCAACAACAGCAGGATGTCAGTTCTTTGGAAGTCGTTTAGTAAAGTGGCAATGCAAAAAGCAGACGTCAGTTTCCACTTCAACAGCTGAGGCAGAATATATAGCGGCTGCTAGTTGCTGTTCTCAAGTTATTTGGATTCAGCAACAGATGCGTGACTACGGTATTGAATATTCTGCTACTCCCATATATCTTGATAATTCTGCTGCTATTTCAATTACCAAAAATCCTGTCCAATTTAGCAAAACGAAGCACATCGAAATTCGATATCACTTCCTTCGTGACTGTTACGAAAAGAAGTTAATCGATGTGGTAAAAATCCCCACTCAGGAACAACGCGCTGATCTCTTCACTAAATCATTTGACAAACCACGGTTTTTATATTTGCTAGAGATCAACGGCGTTAAACGTCAATCAGATGATGTTCCTGAAGATATCATTTAAATTGTTTTTCATTTTTTCTTTTCTTAAAAATTTGAAAAATCCAAAAAGATTTTGTTTTTATAATTTTTAGGGGGAGAAAGGTTTCAAGAAAAACCAAAAACAATATAAAATACAAAAACCCAAAAACATCAAAAATTTTAAAATTTTGAGAAGTTGATCTTGTTACAAGAAAGATGATAGTACTCAGACGCTATCATACTGAGACATCAAAAAGATTTTTATTTCTGTATAGCTTATTTTCATTTTCCTTATATTAAAAAAAAACACATCACTATCGCTTAGAATTATGTCGGTTGCTTCGGTTTGAAGGACACATCTTCGGATATGTTTGGTCCTTACTTCTACTAGTAGATTATGAGGATAACCATTAACTAGATGACTGAAAGTGACCGGGGCGGTTTATGATGGGTTTTTATTTTTCGCTGAAAAATAGTTGTTCATACTTAGTTAGAAGGACACATACTCGTATGTGGTCGGTCCAGCTGATCCATTGGATCTTCAGGATAGCCGTTTACCTGAAGACTTTGACTTGATCGGGGCGAAATAATTTAAATTTTTTTTTGGGAGATGATATAATTTTTCAAGTCTATAACTTCGAAAGAAGTTTCAATATAATGTTTTAAAAAAAAAAAATCCAAAATCATTCATATAATCAGAAAATGAGAAATTGTATCCAACCTTTGGGAAGTGATGGCACACTGACAGTAGCATGATGTTAAAAAGATATAAAGTGAAAAATTGGTCATGCATAGTACTAATGTGATATATTGGTAGGCTTATCTTACTGAATTGAGTCTGGATTTGACCTATCTAAATCATTTAGATTGTCAGCTATGGGTGTACATCTAAGATAAATTGACGAGACGTCACTGTCTAAAGACCAATATCAATTGAGGATATGTCTTATCACGCGTACACGAATTACCATCGGCCCAAATTGGTTCCCCCAAAACCTAAATTCTTAAAGAATGTTAGATCTTCGTGTTGCAGGTCTGCTTTCATCGAAAGTCTCTTCTAAATCATATGCTTTAAACGTTGATTAAGGAGGAGTATTAAATATTTTATACTTCACCGGCTTTGGTATGATCTCCCTCTGTGATACGTAAGTATCGACCTGGACAGCGCTCTTCCATGCTGGGATATCTAAAGTTATTATCTCCCTCTGTGATACGTAAGTATCGACCTGGACAGCGCTGATAACTTGGATATCTGTATTAAATATCTTATGCTCCACCGGTTTTGGAATGATCTCCCTCTGTGATACGTAAGTATCGACCTGGACAACGCTCTTCCATGCTGGTATATCTAAAGTTATTATCTCCCTCTGTGATACGTAAGTATCGACCTGGACAGCGCTGATAACTTGGATATCTCCTGAAAAAAAATAAAATAAATGATTTTGGGACAAGTAGATGAATACCGAACACGTATGTGAAAACATGATAAAATCATCAAGTTGCTAATTAAATTCGCAAGAATGTGAAAAGCAACAA